>NC_052057.2:42969181-43016681 GCF_903992535.2 Arvicola amphibius | reverse complement strand
CTTTGCTATATGTTTAAAAACCACTTATGAGTAAGTACATGTGATAATTGTCTTTCTGGGTATGGGTTACCTCACTCAAAATAATGTTTTCTAGCTCCATTCATTTGCCTGCAAAATTCAAGATGTCATTATTTTTCTCTGCTGTGTAGTACTCCATTACCACATTTTCCTTATCCATTCTTCGGTCAAGGAGCATCTAGGTTATTTCCAGGTTCTGGCTATGGCAAACAAAGCTGCTATGAACATAGTTGAGCACATGTCCTTGTGGCACGATTGAGCATCTTTTGGATATATACCCAAAAGTAGTATTACTGGGTCTTGAGGAAGGTTGTTTCCTAATTTTCTGAGAAATCGCCACACTGACATCCAAAGGGACTGTACCAGCTTGCACTCCCACCAGCAATGCAGAAGTGTTCCCTTTTCCCCACAACCTCTCCAGCATAAGTTGTCATCAGTGCTTTTGATCTTGGTCTCCTAAGCCACGGCTTCTTTCACCTGGATTTCCTCACTTCTCCCAGTCCAGGCTCCTATTTCTTACTATTATTACATGTCTCGTGTAAACCATGCATTCTCTTTTTGTTTGTATATGTGTATATGTATGTAAGTGTTTATGTACATGTATGTGTATGTGCATGCATGTATGGTGGAATGTACACATGTGTTCTGGGCCGCATCCACGAATGGAGGCCAGAGAAAGACATCGAGTGTCCTACCCAAGACAGGGTCTCTCCCTGACCCTAGACCTGGTTAGTAGTAAGTAATCCCTAGTGACCTTCTATTACCACCCACACAGTAGGAGTTACAATGCTGGGGCTACAACTCCAGGCCTGGTTCTTTGTCTAGAGAGTTGGAGAGTCAAGCTTATATTTGATTAGGAAGTGCTCTTACTCACTGAGCCATCTCCCCAACCCAATATTCCAGTCTTGATTTTCATCTTTGGCTACAGCCCAAATAAGCCACAGTAGCCCTGCAAAACTTTTCCTTGCAGGGGAGTTTTTATAGCATCCTACTGTGCCTTCTGTTGCTATGATAAAACACTGACCAAAAGCAGCCAGGGGAGGGAAGAGTTTATCTACCTTATACTTCCGCATTACAGGCCATTGAGGAGGGAACTCAATGCGGGAACCTGGAAGCAGAAACCATGGAGGAGCGCTGCTTTCTGGCATTCTCCTCTTCTATAACTCAGGACCACCTGTCCAGGAGTGGCACCATCCCTAGTGGGCTGGGCCCTTCTATGTCAATCAAGAAAATGCCCAGAGACATGCTCATAGACCAATCTGATTATACTGGCCAGTTTTATATCAACTTGACACAAATTAGAGTCAGTTGGGATAAGGGACTCTGACGCGAGACAATGCCTCCATAAGACTGGCCTATAGACAAGCATGTAGCGTATTTTCTTAGCTGGTGATTGATGTGGATGGGTCTGGTTCACTGTGGGTGGTGCCACCTAGGGTTGGTAGTCCTGGTGCTATAATAAAGCAGGCTGAGTAAGCCATGAGGAGCACCCCTCCATGGTTTCTACATCAGTTTCTGCCCACATTTCCCTGGATGAGAGACTATAAACTATAAGATAAAATAAACCTCTTCTTCCCCAAGTCACGGTGTCTTTACAGCAATAGGAACCCTACCTAAGACACTGAGGATGGCGAGCCCTCCGGGAGTATCAGGTTAACAGAGAAGCTAACTATAACACATAGAGCTGTCTTCGGTGTTTTTACTAGTGGCGTTAACACTCAGGTTACAAGTCACCCACTTTACTAAGGTCTCCTTGACCGCTGAGATGAAATGGGTCTCTTCTTCCACCACTTCCTGTGGGTGCTGGGGATTCAAACTCAGATCCAGGCTGGTATGTCAAGGCAGGGAGTGTTTCTAACTGTCTCAGTTAGGACTTACTATTGCCACGAAGAGACACCATGACCATAGCATCTCATTTTTTGAGGCAGAGTTTCTCTGTAGCTTTGGTGCCTGCCCTGGAACTTGCTCTATAGACAATCCACCCACCTGTCTCTGCCTCCCGAGTGCTGGGATTAAAGGCTTATGCCACCACTTCCCGGTGACCACAGCAGCTCTTATAATGCAAACATTTAATTGAGGGTGGCTCAATTACAGTTTCAGAGGTTCAGTTCATGGCAATCATGGTGGGGAGCATGGCAGCATGCAGGCAGACGCTGTGTTGGAGCTGAGAGCCTTACATCTTGACTCAGAGGCAACAAGAAATCAACTGATTGTCACGCTGGGTCAAGCTTGAGAAAAGAGACCTCAAAGCCCGCCCCCACAGTGACACACTTCCTCTAACAAGACCTCCTAATAGTGCCACTTCCTTTGGGGGCCATTTTCTTTCAAACCACCACACTAACTGAGACATCTTCCCAGCTCCACTGTGTAGTGACATTTCATTAGTATTTTAATAAATAAATCTTGCCTGAAGATCTGAGAGTAAAACAGCTACACTGGTCAGCCTTACACACCAGGCAGTGGTGACACACACCTTTAATCCCAGTACTCACACTAGCTTGCCATAGAAACTGGGCAGTGCATGCCTTTAATCCCAGCCCTAGAGAGGATTATAAAACGGGAGGAGACAGCTCTCAGTCTCAGTCTCATCCTGAGATTCCTGGAGGCAGGATCGCCACTCCAGACTGAGGTAGAGGTTAAAGCCAGGGACTGGATGTTTTGTTTTTCTGACCTTCAGGTTAAACCTCAATTTCTCTCTCTCTGAGTTTTTATTAATCATGTTTCTCCACTGTTTTGTTTATTGTTATTATTATTATTTTTGAGACAGGTTCTCATGTAGTCCGGTGTAGGAAGATAAGGTTTACGAGGCCAAGAGATGAGCCAACCTGGAGTCGGCCTGAGAGCCTGGCATCAGGCGCTGTCAGAGTCCTGATTGTGCTGAGCCAATGAAGGCCTCTGCTCGTGACAGGAGTGGTGTCTGTGTGTTCACAGCGACAGAAAAGCTCCACAAACACATGGCAGTGAAAGGCTGAGTAAGCCCGGCCTTGAAGTTGGTGTTTCCCACCGACTTCTCAGTGCGCAAACACTAGGGCGGCGTGTGGGTGTAAGAAGATGTAAAACCAACCAGGCTTGCCTGAGTGTCAGCTTCTTTTGCCTGACAGGCTCCATCTTTTGGAGAGCCTGTTGGAGGCTCCGAGTGGCCACTCAGTTACATGGGGTTTTGTTGTTGCTGTTGCTGTTTGGTTTTTTATGTTATTTCATAGAAAGTTAATATTAACTTTCAGGATCTAGAACCATGTAGGAGACAAACCTCAGCATGTGTCGAAGGAAGATTTTCTAGGCTAGGCGGAAGACCCATCCTGAATGGCGGCACCATCCCACGGGCTGAAGTCCTTACTGAAGAGAAAGGAGAAGGCTGTTGAGCACTGACCCACTGTTTTGGTTTCTGACTCCTGCAAAGACTGACTTCCCCACCGCGATGGACTTTGCTTCCAACTGTGGGCAGAATGAGCCCGTCCTTTTAAAGGATGGTTTCTTAGGGATTTTGTCAGCGAGACACGTAAACCACAGTCCTCCGAGAAAGCGATGGGTGCAGGGTCTGTGTGTAGGAGAGGAGGAGCAGCTCTGTTCTCGACTTCTCCACCTGTGACTCTTAATCAAACTTTAATTGCACGATAGGACTAACTCTGAAATCTGTCACCTGGTATTATGACTCAATAGACCTGCAATGGGTCCCGAGTGACAGTAATTAAAAAAAAGAGTTATCAAAGAAATCCACGGACAGTCACGCGTAGAACTGTCTTCTAAGTTGCTGGCACTCAAAGGCTCAGCTTCCAGGTTGAAGTTTGAAGCAGAGACGCAGTGTAGGAGCTATGCTATGCTTGAAAGAGCTTTCTAGGGTGGGAAGAAAACCTCTCACGAGGGCTTCAGAGTCATTCGGGATAGGAGGTGGTTGAGGCAGCCAGGGACTAACAAGACAGAAAGGTAGAACGCAAAGAAATGCGCTTTTCTGCATTGCCCTCTGCGCATGTCTGTAATGCTCTCCCCTTCTTGGCTTGACTGCCTGGAGGTTTTCAGGCCTTTTCCTCCACGCTCTTGGGGGCATGGCCCAGCACTTACCCCTCATTTCTCCTTTTTGTCTCCAAGTTCTGAAATACCTGTGCCATCATCAGTTTGGTTACCATAGTCATAGTAAACCCTCATCTTTCTGTGGGTTTTCACTTTCACTAAAAATTAATTTTATTGGGTGAAAGGGAGGGGAGGGAAAGGGGAGGAGGAGGGGAGGAGATGGAAATTTTCAATAAAAAATGAGGAAAAAATTAATTTTATTTTGTTTCGTTTGTTTGTTAAGGAGGTTTTCTTGTACTTTGGGTTTGTCTTGAATGCTCTATTTAGCCGAGAATGACTTCGAGCTTCAGATCATCCTGGTTAACCCTCCAGAGTGCTGAGATTATAGGCGTGAACCAACACAATCCATTCACGTGGCTCAGGGCCTCTCATAAATGCCACACAAACACTCTACCAACAAAGCTACATCCCCACCTCTCACACGAGCACCTAACTGTCCGCTGGAACTCTGGTACCCAAGTTTCACTATGCATCAAACCGTTCATTGCTTCCCCCTTGAAAGCCACCTCTGCCCACTCCTGTCCCTGGCAGGTATGGGGGTTCTCAGCAGTTCTGTCGCCAGCACCGTGGTCTCCAGAGCAAGAAGCCTTCCATGAAGCCATCTCATCTGTCAGTCCAGGAAATTGTTCCTATTTTAAACATCAGTTTTATTTCTACATTTGTTCCAAGTTTAATTTCCCATCATCTCTCACGAGCTTGAGGCCAATTTCTCTATTCCTAAGTCTTTTTCCCTTGAGCGGTCCTCCAAACTCAGTCAGTGACATCCGTCTGAGACGCAGGCCTGTTTCCTTGATGCTTCAGGTCCTGCAGCTGTGGTACCAGGAACCCCAGGTAGGCCAAGCAAGTTATAAATCACACAGGAAAAGAACTGGAGGGATACTGCTACAGCACCAGACACAAACGCACGGTGTGCTCGCTCAGAGAAATCTATAAAGCAGAAAAGGAGTCGATATGGTTGTCTCTTGGCGACTGTAGAGCAGAGCTCGGGCCGTCTGGTGGGACTCGAGGCAGTGACCGCATGCGAACTAGAGACACTGACGGAAGCAGGGGACAAGCGCGGCCAATCCCTCTTCCGCATGCAGCGAAGGTTAGCACGATGGTGGCAGAGAGCTCCGAGGGTAGCACCTCTTTAACATCAGTGCAGGACTGAAGGGTTTTGGTCGGGGAAGAGCATCAGCTCACAGACTGTAAAGTTCTGTATGGAAGAAGTGTAATGACCTCCAAATGTATGGACTAAACGAAATCTCCACCGGGACCGCTTGGATGGGAGGAGATGGGGACGTGAATGCGCGAAGCTATGTTTGCACTGAACACATAGAAATAGCCATGGGTGCTGCCACCACGGGGGAATGCTCTCCTTGCATGGCCACAGCCCCGCGTTCTGTGTAGGCACACACAGACACACACTACCACAAAAATAAATAAAGCAGTAATAGGGGAAGATAGCGGGAGCAGTGATCGCCTTACAAAAAAATGTTTTTTGAAAATACATTTGAGAAATGATCTAATTTGCATAAACAGCCCTTAATAAAAGGCGGCTGCATTTTCAATGCATTTTATGCAGATCAGCAGGTGCAGAAAGGGCCTCGCAGTCAAATGAAACAGTTCCTTCTGAGCACTGGTAAACATTTGCCAACTGCCTCCACTCACTGGGTAGCGCCATTTTATAATCCACTCTTTTGGGGGAGAGGCAGTTGAAACAGTGTCTGAGGTAGCCCATGCTACCCTCCAACTCACTGTGTAGCTGAGGATGACCTTGAGTTCTGGATCCTTTGGTCTCCACCCCACACGTGCTGAGATTACAGGCATGCCCCAACCTCAACTAGAAGGACTCACTATTTTATGTAGTTGAAATGAGCAGCGGCACGCGATCCGATTAATCTGCCTCAACTGTGTATTAATTATCAGCTTCCCCATTATTCCTACAACTAATCATGCCAGCTTCCACTTCCCTCTGGTAATTTCCATCCCCTCCAAAAGGGCCCAGTTTGGTAGTATTTACAGTAACGGATGAAATGCTGGAAGGGGCAGAGCCTTGCAGAGACTGTACCTAAGCCCAATAAATGAGGTCTGAAGAGCGAGATACTCAGCCCGCTAGGCTGTGTGCTGTGTTGGTCTCAGTAGCCCCATCAACGACTCCCTTTTCCTCACTGGATTCTAGCTTTCCTCTCACCCACGCTCTGTAGCCTTTGCTGACCTTCTCCATCCTCAGCCCCTTCAGTGCTAGGCACCAAGTCCATTTATTTATTTATTCATTCATTCATTCATTCATTCATTTATTTATTTACATTAAGAAGTTATAAATGTAGGTGTGGGCAGCCTGGGCTATGTAGGGAGACCTCGCCTCAAAACAAGCAATACCACAAAACAAAAGACACTGTATACTCCCATAGGCTTGCGCATGCACCGTTGTGTGCCTGTGTGCACGTACATGTGTACAGCTGCTTGTGTGAATGTGTTTTCCAAACGGTGATTAAAGTCTGAGCCGTAGAGTTGACGTTGTAGTTCAATGGGTGGAAGCTTACCCAGCATCTGAGTACAAGGTCTGAGTCGGATCCCCACCACCACATAAACGGGTGTGGTGCCACATGCCTGTCAGCCCCGCACTGTGGTTGTAGAGGTAGGAGGATCAGGAGTTCAAAGTCACCTTGAGCTCCCCAGCAAATCTGAGGCCCACTTGGGCTCTAGGAAACCCTGCTTTAAGAAAAAGCCCGAGTTTGGGAGTAGATTGTGTTGAAATACAAACGCTGGCACATGTTTGCAGGACAATGCCAAGACTAGGCCGTGGGTAAGCGGGCGCTCTCACAGGCCGACAGTGGGAGGAGCTGCCTCGTTCAGGGCCAGGAAATGAGCTAACTATCTGCCACTTTATTGCTAGTGCTGTCATTACCTATCCCCCTTCAAGAGCCAGCTCTAATACCTACCTCCTTCCTCCAGTGACCACTCCAGGCTGAGATTCCCATTAGGCTGTAGGGGAGAGATGACCCAGCCTCCCACCCCCGCCCCAGACAGCATGTGCATTCAAGGGACAGAGGGATTGAGAGAAAGGCTTGTGGGCCAGCTAATCCCCTTAGATCTGATTTTCGCCTTTGATACGAGACTAACAATGACACATAGCTACATAGTTATTTTTCACAAAAATCAGAGGAAACACTTGATGATTCCCAGCCCTGTACTTGACACTTAGTAGGGTGCCTGCCTGCCTGCCTGTCTGTCTGTCTGTCTGTCTATATATCTATCTTTTTTGCCATCAATCAAGTCCTCTTTTTTTCCTTTGCTTGAACCTTAGCTGAGATCCTTTCCTTAGGTTGTGCCTGAAAAGTTAATGTACTGAGATTGCTTCCCCCTCTTCGGGATGGGCAGTCCTATGAAAACCATAGCTTGGTTTGGTGATCACACCTGTAATCTCAGCACTGGGAGATTGAGGCAGGAAGATTATGAGTTCAAGGCCAGTCCGAACTGTTTAGTAAGACCCTGTTTCAACACAAAACAAAAAATCATGAATTCATCCCACAAACCTAAAACAACCAACGGGGCCTGGGGAAGCTGGCATCCTCGGCCACAGCTCAGTCCTGTGGAGATGCAGATTGACACCTAAAGACAGACACTGGGCTGGAGAGATGACTCAGCAGTTAAGAGCACCGGCTGCTCTTCCAGAGCTCCTGAGTTCAATTCCCAGCAACCACATGGTGTCTCGCATCTATCCCTAATGAGATTGGATGCTCTCTTCTGGCCTGTAGGCAAACACACAGGCAGATCACTGTATACACATAAATAAATAAACCTTAGAAAAAAAGAAAGACAGATATTGTGTGTTTTCTATCATATGTGGACTCTAGATGTTAAAAAATGGGACATGAAAAGTAGAGAAGGAGCTAAGTGGGGGAGGGACCAGAAGGGAGGGAGTTGGTAAATGCGGGTGGAAAATGGAAGGGTAAAAGCGGAGATACATTCTCTTAAACTTGGACTTCAGATTTAAATAATACACACATATTATGTAAAAGCTGAGGGGGCACTATGGGGACGGGGAGGTTGGGCAGGAAGCAGAGGACAAATAAGAGAGGGTAATGTGGGGGTTGAACAAACTACAGTGATGTGCACTCGTGAAAATGTCAGGATGAGACCCATTATCTTTCATGATAATTAAAAAAATTAATGAA
Source organism: Arvicola amphibius (assembly GCF_903992535.2). Classification (NCBI taxonomy): domain Eukaryota; kingdom Metazoa; phylum Chordata; class Mammalia; order Rodentia; family Cricetidae; genus Arvicola; species Arvicola amphibius. Next base: position 43,008,435 of record NC_052057.2, on the reverse strand, counting down.
AAAGATCTCGTAGATGCCTTGAAAAAGGCCTTCATTGCTTTTATTATTTCCTTCCTCAGGCAAGTGCTTAGACTATCAAAAGCAGCTGGAGTTTACCCTTTTGAACAGTTTTATTAAGATTTCACACTCAGGAGTCAGTGGTATCTAATTTTGGAGTTTGATTCCAGTTTTAATTAATTTTCATAGGTTTGCTAATTAACAAATTAAGAAGTGGGGCTTACCCAGTGGAAAATACTAGGGCAATCACTGGCAAGCATTATCATTGAGGTTTTCCGTGCCACAGGATGGTGTAAATTTGTTTTAAGATTAGCTAGAACTCTGAAAGAAGTAATTACAGCATCAAACCAAAAAACGTTATGTGTGAGTTTGCCTTTTTTAAAAGCAGGAAATACCATTTTTGCTGGGGTCGCCAAAAGCTTCTTTTTGTCTCTGTGTTCATGACGAAGAAAGGGATAGCGTCAGAACACAGTCATCAGGACCACAGGAATAGCATCAGAACACAGTTGTCAGGAGAAAGGGATAGCGTCAGAACACAGTCATAGCATCAGAACACATTTGTCAGGAGAAAGGAATAGTATCAGAACACAGGCATCAGGACCAAAGGGATGGCATCAGAACACAGTCATCAGGAGAAAGGAATAGCGTCAGAACACAGGCATCAGGATCAGTGTCAGGAGTGCACAGGGATGCTGGTGGTGTGGGGAAGTCCTTCTGTCTATGTGTTGTTTTTATTGGTTAATGAATAAAGAAACTTCCTTGGCCTGTTGATAGGGCAGAACTTAGGTAGGCGGGGAAAACTGGACTGAATGCTGGGAGAAGTAAGGTGGTGAAGGGGCACCATGGAGCCATGGCCAGAGTCAGACATGCCGAAACTTTGCCAGTAAGTTACTGCCACATGGCGATACACAGATTAATGGAGATGGGTTAAATTAATGTGTAAGAGTTAGCTAACAAGAAGTTAGAGCTAACGGGCAAAACAGTGATTTAATTAATACAGTTTTTCTGTGATTATTTTGGGGCTAAGCTAGACGGGTGGCCAGGATGAACAAGCAGGCCCTCCTCCTACATGCTGATGAGGAAAATCTTAGAGAAACTGAAAGAGGGGACTGGAGAGAGTACGGGGGTGGGGGGAGGGTTGAGCAAACTACAGTGATATAGCAAACTACAGGAGTCTCCTCCTCCTCTGCAGGCCTGGAAGGAGACAGATTTCCCAACTTGAAGTTACCAAACCAAGAGGCTAAATATGTCTTCTAGAAGGCTAATAAGGACACCCCTTCAAAGGGATGGTCAAAATGAGGGAGGCTCCCCAGCTGGGAGCACTGTAGATCTTGAACCCCATCATCACTAATATAGAGAGAAATGGAACTGCCCAAAGTATGGCTATGATGATTGAAGTAATATACTCAAATGTCTCGGAAGAATTCTCTGTGTACCAATATGAAGGATAGCAGAGTTTTCTCTAGGACTGCTCGATGGGCTCCTATAGTGCTGTGGGACCTTATTGAAGAGAGGTCCAGGACAGAGATATGAAGCATCAACACCTTGACTGGAAATCTTCAGTCCTTCGGTTCAATCTTCCTAATGCTGCAACCCTTTAATCCAGTGGTGGTGATTCCCAACCTTAAAATTACTTTTATTGCCATTTCATAACCATAGTTTTGCTATTGTTATGCATCATAATGTACATATTTTTTTCAATAGTCTTAGGCAACTCATGTGAAAGGGGCCTTTCATCTCCAAAGGGGTCATGACCCACAGGTTGAGGACCACTGTTTTGGGGGCTTAGCCTAAGAAGATAACAACAAGTCAAGCAGTATACTGTGGAAGGTGATGGGTATCTGTCAGCCCAGCTCTTGGGAGGCCAAGGAGGGTCCACCATGAGAACACACGAGCTCAAGGTCAGCCTGGGCAACAATGTAAGGATGCCTCAGAAAAAGGATAAACACAAGAAAACTGCCCAGAAACAACTTCATGCAAAGATATTCATGGTAGTTGTAATAAAATTTTAGAAAATTTAAATGTCAGAAAATAGAGGAATAAATAATTATCTAACAGATGACAGTGGGTTTTTTTAGATGGAATATTATTATAGTATACTTAAAAATACTGACCTATGATTTTTTTGTAATAACTGTATATAAAATGATGACAATGTAAATGAAACTGGGTAAGTAGTAGCTGGGATATGGCTTTAAAACTATTTTAGATTTCTTTTTTCTTTTTTCTTTTCTTTTTGAGATGTCACATAATTCCATCATTTTCATCCTCCTTCTAAGTCCTCCCATTTACCCCCTTTCGCTCTCTTCCAGATGCATGATTCTTTTATTATTAACTGATGTCACATACATATATGTATATCCATATCTATTCCTAAATACATGAATACAGTCTGCTCAGTCTGTGTACCATTAGTGTGTAAGCTTTCAGGGCTGACCCTTTGGTATTGGATAACCAATCGGCATGCTCTTCCCTGGGGAAGACTATTTCTCTTCCTGTATTAGTTGCCTGTAACTCTTTGTGTAGAGCTGATTTATTTTATGTGTATGAGTGTTTTGCCCGCATGTATGTCTGTGCACCATATGTGTGCAGTTCCCACAGCGACCAGCAGAGGGTGTTGGCTCCCTTGGAACTGAAGTTACAGATAGTTGTGGGTCGACAAATGGATGCTGGGAATGGAACCAGAGTCTGGGTAACCGCTGCACAGTCTCTTTTAACTGCTATTGTATGGTTTTACTATTTAAGGCATGTCAAAAATACATCTTTTAAAGAAGTGCACCAGTAAATGAAGAGAATACTTCTGAAAATTAGAGCAAGACTTGCAAACTTCTGAAAGGTCAGGTAGAAATTCCTTTAGACTTTGTGCTCCATGGTCTCTGCACCCCACATGATTTGCTTCTGTGGAAAACGGCTGCAGGGGTTACACGGGCTCCTGAAACATTTTGTCCAATGGCAGGTGGCTTTGACTTTTTCTGCTCAGTTAGAATTGATGAGATCTCGCTAAGTTGTCCAAGATGGCCCCAAACACACAGGCTTCCTGTCCCAGGCTCATCACTAGTTGGGTTTACACATGTGTGCCTGCATACTTAGCTACAAAAATTGCTTTCATAATCTGAAATAACAACATAACGGCTATTAAAGTACAATAACTTTTCTGGGGTTTTGCACTGGTTCCAAGTGCTGGAAAAAAAACAAAAACAAAAACAAAAGAAGAAATACAACCAGCACACACAGCCTACCATGCACGGAAACAAGATGGCTGCCCAGAGTTCTGCTGGAGTGCCCGGATCTAGCTCGTGCAATCACATGCACGTCTGAGAGTTTGTCTCCTCAGAATACACACTGGAAGTTGAAGGGCTCTTCATGAAGCTTAGTGTCTTACTGCAGAGGCTCCCCCAGAGGGCAGGCACTCCCCAGAGGGCACGTGACGCCTGTCTCTCCGAGTCTGGTTTGTTTTGTAACATGACGATTTCTAGCTCCATCCATTTCCCTGCAAACGTCAGGATTTCATTTCTCTTTACAGCTGCCTAAAATTCCCTCGTGTACGTGTAGCCCATTTTCTTTATCCACTCCTCCACTGATGGACAGCTAGCCTAGCTCTGTATCTTGCATAAGCACAGACATGTGAATTTCTCTGTGGCACATTAACTCACAGAAGAAGCAAGATGTGACTGCCTCGTCAAATAAGGTACTGAGCCACATGGCTAACATAGACAAGAATAATGGGCTAATATAAGAGTTAATAAGAGGGGCTGGAGAGATGGCTCAGAGGTTAAGAGCATTGCCTGCTCTTCCAAAGATCCTGAGTTCAATTCCCAGCAACCACATGGTGGCTCACAACCGTCTGTAATGGGGTCTGGTGTCCTCTTCTGGCCTGCAGGCATACACACAGACAGAACATTGTATACATAATAAATAAATAAATATTTTTTTAAAAAGAGTTAATAAGAAGCCTGAGCTAATGGGCCAATCAGTTTATAACTAATGTAGACCTCTGTGTGATTTCTTTGGGACTTAACAACTGTGGGAACCCAGCAAGACAGAAAACTCAGTCAACAGTGTTTCTCCTGTTTCTAGATGTTTCAAAGTTTCAGATCTATCAGTAAGGCCTTTGACCCATATTGAATTGATTTTTATGCAGGGTGAAAAATATGGATCTAGTTTCGCTCTTCTATATGTGGAAATCCAATTTCTTCAGAAGTATATGTTGAAGAGGGTATCTTTTTCCAATAAATGCTTTTTGGGATTTATTTCTGTGTTCTGTGTTCTATCTCATTGGCCCACTTGTCTGTTCCAGTACTATAACTTAAGGCCAGGTATTGTGACACCCTCCACATTGGTTTTTCTAGCTAGGATTGCTTTGGTTGTTTGAGAGGTTTGTTTGCTTTGTTTTGTTTCTTTTTTGTTTGTTTGTTTCTTAAAGTTCTTTACTTATTTTATGTACATTGGTATTTTGCTTGCTTGTATGTCTGTGTGAGGGAGTTGGATCCCCTGAAACTGGAGTTACAGACAGGTGTGAGCTGCCATGTGGGTGCTGGGGATTAAACCTGGGTCCTCTGGAAGGGCAGTCAGAGCTCTTAACCACTGAGCTATCTTCCCAGTCCCCCAGACTGGTTTTGAATTCACCATTCTCATGCCTTTTCCCCAAATACTGGGACTGCAAGTGGGTGCCACCACAAATGACTTAAAGTATATTTGTATGTATTTAAAAAGCAATATGAGGGGCTTAGGGAGATGGCTGAGTCAGCAAAGTGTTTGCTATTCAAACACGAAGACCTGAATTTGGATCCCTAGCAACCATGCAAAAAATCCAAGCATGATGGTGCACCTATAATCGCAGCTCTGGGGAGGTGGGGACAGGATGATCCTTGGCGCTTGCTGGATAGCCAACTATGCTGGCTAGCTTTGTATTAAGTTGATATAAGCTAGAGCCATTTGGGAAGTGGGAACCTCAACTGAGAAAATGTCCCTACCGGATTTGCCTGTGGGCAAGCCTGTGGGCAAGCCTGTGGGGTATTTTCCACATTGATGACTGATGTTGGAATACACAGATCATGTGGGCAGTGCCATCCCTGGGCTGGTGGTCCTGGGTTCTATAAGAGAGCAGGTTGAGCAAGCCAGTAAGCAGACTTCTCCACGGCCTCTGCATCAGCTCCTGCTTTGAGTTCCTGCTCTGATTTCCCTGGTTGATGGACTACATACAGTCTATAAGATGAGGTCAACCCTTTCTCTCCAGGTTGCTTTCGGTCATGTGTTTACCACAGCTATAGGAAGCCCAACTAAGACTCCAGTGCAACCGAACTGGCAAACTTTAGGTTTAGTGAGAGACCTTGTCTCAGATAGTGAGAAAGACACCCAAAGCTGAACTCTGGCCTCCACTTACCGCCCCCGCATGCACGCACGGGCACACATTCGTTTCCTGGTCTGTGACTTAGGCTCACAACCCCTGCTTTCTGTTACTCTTTAGTAATCTACTTAGCACGCTATGGTAGGAACTTTTCAAAGTTGTAGAGAAATCAGCTTTTGTCTGTTATATGCGCCACAAATAGCTCCTACTTAATTTTTTAACATCATATCTTCATCTCTGCTTATTTATTATGCAGAAATTAATAAAAATGTTTTGGCCAAATTGATAGATAGCTTTTGTAGGTCTTGTGAGCTACAAGGCATGCATGGAAGACCTTCGCTACCAAACAAACAAATAAAAAGAGTTGTCCAGTGTTTCTTATTCAGTAGTTTTACAGCTTTTTCCCACTCACAGATCTTTGTTCCACTGAGACTTTACTTCAGGGTGTGAAGCAACAGAGGGGAATGTGTGCCTTACATTTGTCTGCAGTTTAAGGGGGCAGAACTCTGACCAAAGAGCAACTTTCCTGTTTCATCTGCCCTTGGGTACTTTAACTCTCAGAACACTGCTGGGGTGGTCTGACTCTTATATTAAATACTGCTAGTTAGCATTGGCCAACACCTTTCAAGAAGTGATGTGGATCAGTCTATTCTGAATTTTGATGACCAGAATACTACTTCACTAAATTCTAAGCTTTGTATATATGTATGTATATGTATGTGTAGTGTGTGTCCGCCTGTGTATGCAAGTGTGTGTACAGTTGCAGGTGGCACGTATGTATGTGTGTAGGTCAAGCTGGAGTTGGAGATGAAGCAGCTATATTCCTGAAACTCACCCTGACTTTTACAGACAGCACAGACAAGGATGAGGCGGGTTCGCGGTCCACTAATCTTGGTAGGAGCTCTCTCTGTAGGGGAGCAGACTCTGTAGTCCTCCAGGAGCAGGGAGCTGGGGTTGACACCTCTGCACACATTGTCAGCATCTGTACTCAGACCAGGAAAAGCCTGACCCAGGGAAGGCCTTGCTCTTTTCGTGGGTCTGAGGCCCTGGGATACGGTCATGCTCATGTTAACAACACCCATTCACTCAGGACGACGCAGGACATCATCCGCTCCAGACATGACTCCATCTAGGACCACTCAGGAAGGAAGCCTTCATGAGGGATCTTCTAGAGTATATTGGTCTGCGGCGGACTGTGCTCATTCTGTTAGTTAAGGTGGGGAGACCCACCTGCTATGGCGACATCATCCCCTGGAATGAGGGAGCACTCGTATTTATGCAGTATATCATCACCCTCTGCTCTTTCCCGGTTGCTTTAAGTTCCGCCTTGACTCCCCACAGTGATGGGCTGTAGCCTGGAGCTGGACCAAATAAACACTTTCATTCTTAAACTGCTTCAGTCAGGTATGGTATCATAGCAACAGAAAAGGAATCTAAGGTCATGGCTGGTTTCTCTGTGTGTTCTGAGGACCTGAAAACAAAGAAGGTAGCCTCCCTGGACAGAACACTGTCTGTCATTCTAGAGACACACATGCTGCTAGCCATCCAGGAGGAATGCTGCCATCTTATAAAAAAAAATACAGCATAGCCAGGCCAGCAAGACGGCTTGGTGGTATGGACACTGGCTGCCAAACCTGACAATCGGACCTTGACTTCTGAGACCCACACAATGGAAGGAGAGCGCCCATTCACATGGGTTCTGCGCTGACCTGCATGTGGGCTGTGACATGTATGTACCTCCCTGCTCCAATCTCTAGAATTTAGGAGTAACAGAATGGAAAGACAGAAGAATGTGGAAGAGCCCTCCATCTCTCTCAATGTAGAAGTGGATGGCAGAGATGTGCCACAGTGCTCTTGAGAACAAGCCACTGCTAGCGGAGTCTGACCCTGACAACCAGCCTTAGAGAAGGCAATACCTCTAGAGACAAGCTCACTCCATCATACATTCGTATTGTATGTTAAATTCATGCCTAAAGTAGGTGATTTGACTTGGATATCGATAGTAGGATACTGGAAACGAGCAAGATCGTCTGCAGGGATGTGCTGCACGGATTCCTGGGGGCTGAGGAAGCTATGGAAGATACTGGAGAGCATGTGAGCTTCCATTTGAATGACACAGCCATTGAACGGGAGAGGAGGAACAGCACTGGGCTGGTTTTGGCAAGCAGGGCACAAATATGGTCTTTGTTTAAATGAATGACATCAGATCTCTCTGCCATCATAGAGTGCACACTCAGAATAGAATGGGACATGTGTGTTACTGTCCATTGATGGTGTGGGATGGTGGGCACTGTGCTTCTTAGAGGTACGGCCTCATATACTCCTCTGAATAGTTTCTCTCTCATCCTCGGGACTGGATAATTAGCGGGTGAGAGACAGAAAGTGATGCTCATGGTGCCTGGCCATCCACCGAGCACCACCGAGCAGGAGAGCAACAGCGTGAAGCCAGGCCTTCAAGACAGACAGTGCTGCCTGGGACTTGTGACATGCCCCTGGTCTGCTTACCTCCCCCCACTTCTCCAACTGTCCCTTGAGAGAGGAAAATCCCAGCAGGAGAAACACCCAGGACCTCGTATCTCACCTGAAACAGGGTTGAACCTGCTTTCATTTGATAATGAGGCCCAGAAACTGCAGGAGCCACATAAAACCGCTATTTCAAACTGGAAAGTCATAGACTTTGGCAACAAATCACCTGCCACTCAGATGACCTATTCAGCATCGATGGGGGCTCAGAGTTCTGTATGAAATAATTCATGCAGGTCAGGCTGAAAAGAAACAAACAACATTTGCAGGAGTCTGATTCTTAAGCTCCCCTGTGGGGCTGTGATTGGCAGCTCACTGCATTTCTCGGAGCACAGTCCACATCCCTGGGGTGTGCAGAACACTTGCATTAATGGAAACCACGAGAATATTTGACGAACCGTTTATGGAGGTTTCTCCACAGCTGTTACCTAAGAATTTCTCCTCTGCAGCAATGTTATCAGAATCCCGTAGAATTACACAGGAATCTCCTTCTAAATTGACGTATCAAGGAAGACATTTTGATAGTTTTTTTTTTTTTGTGAGATGTTGATGTCATATTCTAAAAATGATTCTCAGATAATTTGAAAAAGCATATGACTAGGCGTTTGTTAGAGCAGCCAGCCAAGAATAGTCAGACATGTATGGAAGCAGCACACTGACCTGGCTTTGGGGTCTGACAGGGCTTCTGAGACAGTCTCAGGTGACCAGGTGACCATCGCGGGAAGCAATGACCACAGGCACAGCGCAGAGAGCCCGGGCTCAGGAGGCATTCCCCAAATGCTAGTTCGCTCCTCTATACACATCCCAAATGCTTCAAAAATGCTGCTTTCTTACTCTTTCACATTGACAGACAATAGCTACTGGGAAGCATGTAAAGAGAACAAAATGACTGATTATCTTCGTCACAAAGCATTATAAGGAGATGTGATTTGATTTTATTTGATCCAAGGGGAAAATCCTTCCTTCCTTCCTTCCTTCCTTCCTTCCTTCCTTCCTTCCTTCCTTCCTTCCTTCCTCCCTCCCTCCCTCCCTCCCTCCCTCCCTCCCTTCCCTTCCTCCCTCCTTCCTCCCTTCTTTCTTTCTATCTTATTTTTATTTTTGAGACACAGGCTGGTCTCAAACTCCTCATGTAGTTGAAAATGACTTTGACCTGTTGGTCCTTCCCTTACTCTCTCCCCTGAGCTGGGATTACAGGTGTGTGTTACCAGGCTTGTGTTCGTGGTGCTGGGATCAAATCCAAGCTTTGCACATGCTAGGCCACACCCTTCCCAACTGAACTGTAGCCCTCAGACTGACGGTTCTTCGTACAACACACTTGGGACATCATGGAATTCAGTCTGAACAGACGTTTTCAGTAGGAGCACTGTTGCATTATGTTTTAAAGCAGTGTTGTAAGAGTGAGAAGATATATATGAGATATATATCACTTCATTATATTTACAACTTATTTTTATGTCTTAGAGGTATGCCAGCTGTTTCTTCACCACCGTGAGCCTGTGAGTTAGCTGTGGAATAAGAACAAGCCCATGGTGACAGTGTCAGGCTGTCACTGTTTACAACATCGAGGCCACTCAATAACCACAGCTGATTACCACATTTTATGGAGGGGGGAAACTAAGGCACTGAGATGTCAATGTTAGGTCTCGCACCCCTGCCAGAAGGCTGAGGTGCCTTTTCAACAGACCAAAGTAGAGACCTGGCCGCCAGTTCTCCCAGCATCCTTCAGTCCCTACTGTGACAGGGTATGGCACACATCCCCAACCCCCTACCCGCTCCAACCCTCCGGCCCTGGGGCTGAGCTGCCCTCCCTCAGCTGCTCTTCCCTATACGCCAGCCGTTTGGGTTACCTGGCCTTTTGGCCCATCCTTTTCTCTTTTGGCCCATGATGCTGCTCATCTCTCCCCTCCCCCTCTCCTCATATGGCCCAGCTTGGGGCCATGTTCACTCTGAACTCTCCCAGATGTCCCTGTCTCTGATTCTGCACCCCCTTTTATCTACACTAAACCTTCTCCTCCACCACACCTAGGAGCAATCATGTTCTTCCTTTCTTCTTTCTTTTTTTTTTCATTCAGTCAATGGTCCAAAACTAAATTGGCAACATGAGCTCAAAGGGAAGGAGAAGGAGGGTAGATTATGCTGTTTTATAAAACCCTCGTAGGCCTAAATTCAAAACTCCTGTGCTATCTATTATCGCATTGGTCCCCCAAGTTGCTCCGCCTGTGAAGCCATCCAGAGCCCTCTCTGCAAGCTCGCATCTGTGCCCTGTTTCTATTGGCTCTTTCCCCTGTGATGCACAACCGGATGGAAAGGAGAAAATGGAATCAAATATGAGTTACTCAACATGAAGATTGGGTTATAGGAGATATAAATCCTTAAGCTCAGAGGATCAAATCATTTTTGTAGAGTTATTTCCACGGCCTTGTATTTACAAGTAAAGTGTGTGTGTGTGGGAAGATGAAGAAGCCATTGGTGACATGTCTGCTGTGTTGCTTGTGGTTCTGAAGCCAGGGCTTGCAGGGACAAAAGGTCCATGATCCCACCTTCAGGGGATGAGGGGCTTGCAGGGAATTGTCACCCATTCAGTTTTCTGAAGTGTTCTGCTTGGTCCACACAGTTACATGTGTGCTATTTGGGAAATGACCCTTCATAGGTTCCAAGTATTTCTTCACGGCAGCTGCCAGTCAATGTCAGACACAGCTCGAACACACTGCAATTTCAATTAAGTGCACACCATTGAAATATGCACATGAATAAACTGCATAGAGAAATTATGGATTGAGAGTAGTGTGATCTAATGCTAATGCATGCCGGGCTGTGGTAAACGCTGGTCATGGCAGATTTCTCTGACATTCTTCCCTCTGGTGAAAATACATACAGTCATATTTTCATTAAGGCTGCCTTTAAACAATAAACTGCATGTCAGATGCTTGGTTGAAGATGAAGCAGGGGTAGAAAGGGCTTTTGGGGAGTCTTACCTTGCTACTCTCTAATAGGGTACTGAGTTTCTTGGGTTGAGTGTGACTATTTGAGTGTGATCTTCTCGGTCACATGGGGTCATCAGTTTTGCTCTCAATCAGATCTTAAGTGACAAGGTACCTCACTGTACTCTGGACATTTATGTCCGCCCTTCCGTGAGCCTGATTACTTCACTTGGGCAGTCTGCACATCAGAGTGTGTCCCCAACTGAAGTCTGAGGACTCAACATCTGGAACAGCTTCCCTCTCATTCCCAGCTTCCTCATGCTTTAGTCAAGTATGAGACCACATGCTGACACTCTCCAGGTCAACGTAAGACCATGCCTCAGTAGGTGGTGGCTCTGAGATAAATTCCCCGTTTTTGGTTGCATGCTTGACAATGCTCAGAAGAGAGAAGACTGGCTTAAGTCCTGTTTTGGCATGCCACCTGAGGACACTGAGTGCAGCATCAGGTTCTCAGAAGCATAGTTTCTATACCTGAAACCAGGAGAGATGTGAAGATAAAAATGAGGAGAGAGATACAATAGTTCATAAGAGTTATCCCTTTGAAATTAAAAACAATTTTATTATTTATTTATGTAGTTATGCATATGTGCACGTAGGTTTGTTCATGTGTGTGTGTGCAGGGGACTGTGGAGGCCAAAAGGGGGCACCAGAACCCACCTCTGGAACTGGAGTTACTGATAATTGTGAGCCGCTTGACATGGGCACTGGAAACTGAGCTCAGGTTCTCCACAAGAACAGCAACTGTGCTTGACAACTGAGCCTTCTCTCCAATATCCCCATTGTGATTTTTTTTTTGTTTTTATTACTTGTAGTGTCTGCTACTTAGTAACCCCTGATGATGTTTCTAGCACTAACAGGAAACAGAGTCTGGGATCATCAAGGGCTGTGTGCCTGTAGCTCTGCAGTGCTGTTGCCCTGTGGTGGAGCAGCTACACACATGTAACATCTGCGAGTGGCTTCAACAAATCAACAAAGCAGCCCTGAGCAGTGACTGACATCACCGAGTTCTGTCCTTGGGTCCCACACAGTGGAAGAGGAGAGCTGACCCCTGTGTTCTGCTCTGCTCTCCCGACACTCACTGTTCCGTGTGTGTGCCAACAAAATACAGTCGGAGCAAACAAAACATAAGGGTGATAAAACCAATATACTTATCCCTTACATAATTTCCAAAACATAGTATGGAAACATGTATTCTAGCTTATTAATAACACAAACAAATGACAACACCCCCCAACACACTGAAGAATGCAATGAGAACCTGTTGTCTCATTTCAGCAGTTCAGCGTAGCTCTGAGAAGGAAGAAATGTAAGAATCAGTCGCCATGTGAACAACTGAAGCCTGGCAGGATGTTCAGACTGACAGTTTAGCCCTTACGGAGTTCTTGAGGACCCCAGGGAGCCATTTATAAAAGCACAGCACCAGACGGGCTTCTGGGGAACTGCAAGATGGGTGGGAAGAGGTAGAGGCTTTGGTCTCATCAGAAGAGGAACAAGCCACACGGTCACATGGAGGCTGCTTTGCTGACAACGCCTCCTATCATCATCCAACTACCCAGGCTGCCCCCCGGGTGCCCACCAGAAGTCGATGGTGCACACTGCTAGGGTTTGCCTGTTTGTTTCTCTCTGTGGCACAGGCTAGCCTTGAACTTCCATCCCTCCTGCTTCTGCTCCTGAGTGCCGGGTGCTCACTGCCACCCCCAGATCTATCAGTTCTTGCCAACAAATCCCTCTGGGAATTTAGAGCAGCAGAAAGATAACAGGGGGTGATGCGCGACTCAGCTGCACCAAACAGCCTCAGCTTTGTGAAATGGAACTGACCTTCACTGCCATTCAGAGGGAGAGAGGAAGACACTCCTTACTTAAATAGGGGAAAAAACCATGGTTATATGCGCTTTATGATATCTAAAAGAACAGGAAAAATAACCACAATCTATAAACCAGCAGATAGAGCACTTTTAGCACAATTGACTAACCTGCCTGGAGATGGTGAGGACACCTTTGTGACAGATAATAAAACTCACTTAGACACTGCTTACTGTTTGCTAATGATGCCCCTGTGTTCTCAGGTCAATAATACAAATTACATTAAGATTTCCTGAAGGCATAAAATTCTATTAAAATGCCATGAGATTAGATCATGTAAAAAAAAAAATCAACAACAAATAGCAGTCTTGGGAGAAAAGAGCAACATTTAAATAAAACGCCAGCAATTTCCCAGGTGCTCGAGTGCCAGCTTCTACTCTATCATGTTTTCACGCTGCTCTGACAGGAGAGTGAGACCCGGGGCAGGACCCTTATTTCAGAACATGGGGTCACGGGAGGCTGCCGACTGGCTCCCGGGGAATGACTGGACCATCATCTGGCTGCTCTCATATAAATCCTAAGTCTCATCCTGAAATGAGACCAATTGCAGGGGCAGGAGCCCACGGTGACAGATAATTCACAGAGAAGCCATTTTCCTGGGAAAGGGAGACCAGGCCAGAGTGGCTGAAACCTAGACAGTCTGAAGAAGGTTCCTGGAGACTTCTCCCTTGTTCAGGCTTTTCCTGCCCTAAGCCCTAAGCCCTGTTTTACCCAACCCCTTCATTCCTAGAAACCATGGCAATTCTTCGCATTTCTGACTTGAGTTCTGTGTCACAGCTGTGCCGAGACAGGCTTTCTTTTGGATTTCAGGTACCCAGCGAATCTGCGAGACTCACTCTATTCCTCTAAGTGTGTGATCTTTTTGTTTTTGTTTTTCGACACAGGGTTTCTCTGTGTAGCCCTGGTTATCCTGGAACTTGCTTTGTAGACCAGGCTGGTCTCGAACTCAGAGATCCACAATGCCCCCCGACTGCTGGGATTAAATTAAGGCATGAGCCACCATTGCCTCGCAAGTGTGTGGTCTTCTGAGAAGAATACTCATTGTTCATTCTCTCGTCCTCCCCATTCTTCTCTTTCTGGGAGTCAGGCATAGAGCTACAATTTCACAGCTTTTTAAAACAAAACCAAACCGAAGACCCCCAGGATCACCACTCAGAAGTAATCGGTATATAAAGGGCACACCTGTGTCCTTAGTCCCTGTAAGGATCTGCCATTGTGTTGACTTACCTGAATCACAGTATCTGTTAGGCTAGCTGTGAAAATCGTCCTCTAGGGAGCTTTTGTCTGCCTCCTCCTAGCAAACTTCCTTGCTATGCACTTGGAATGCTCTCCTCCAATGAGTGCTCTGATAATGCGCTGGCAAATGCCTCAAGACTAAATACACACAGACAGGCAGATACATCTGAGTTCCCACCCTTGCCGAGGAGTTCTCAAAGGACAGAAAGAGGGAGCTCCAGGGACCTGAGAAAATACCACCCTACCTGCAAGAGGAAGGCCTGCTCCATTGTGCGGGGAGATCTTAGCTAAACTCATCATGGATAATTAGTGGGTGTGCCCTGACGTCTCAACCCTTTGCTCTGTCCATCCATCCCTTCTCCTCTGGAAGAAATATGACTTCAAGAAGCCATTTTTATTTTAAATTTAATTTTGTTTTGCAAAGTTAAGGGTCTGACTTCAGCCCTGTGAGTACCAGGCAGGTATTGTGTCCCTGAGCCATGACCCTAGCCCCAATATTTCAGCTGCATTTTTATTACAAATAAAGTTATTTAACATTATGATATAAAGTAAGAAAATTTGGTGAAAGTCACCCCCCCCCCACTGTCTCTCACCAGCAGACTGCAAACAGAAAAAGCAGGACTTAACAAAGTAGTGATATATTAAAAACCGAGAAACAAAGGTTCAGGGATCATAAGGCATCGTACAGAAGCTGCAAGCCTTCATGTCTGAGAACCTTTATGAGCTCATTTGAATAGAGCAAAACAAGTATGCAGTTTGTTAGACACCGCGGATTTATAAAGCAGAGGATTAAGTCCTTAACCTTTACTCAAAAAGGATTAGTTAGGATAACTTTTATATTTCACTTTAAGACGGAAGCTCCGAATTAAATAGTGTACAATGGTCCACGCTAAAGGAACCTCTCTCAGGGTGAAGCAGAGCCCATTTCTGTCATTTAGTCATGACAGTTGGCTTCAAAGCAACATATATTATTTCATTCTTGAATTAGTTATGGAAAAGATCTAGTGTGCACAGTCTGTGTATATTTAATTGCATCATAATATATTCATAATCTATTCAAATGAGGAAATACAAATAACACATCTGAATAGGGTTCTCACTTTGGGAGGCACAGAGAAATTAGTAAATTAATGTAGAGGTTGATTAGTAAAAGACACCCTATCGACCTAAATGACTTTACCTGCTGAGCAGTGTGTACACAGTGACTAATTTACAGACTGAGAAAACCTTATTGTTTATTCTCCTTTCCTCTTAAGGGATTGCAGACGGCCTTTCTCGACGGTACAGTAGGCTTGCAAGCACAGACGAGGGGCCGTGCTAATCCAGGCAGATGATTTAAGAAGAAAGTGCGAGTTCTGTTACATGCAAAGATGCAAATCTCGCTTAGTTTTTGTAGTATAAGGCGAATCATGAATCGAGGAGCAGAGTAATGTCCCCTACTCAGCTTCTCTATTGGCCTTAGTTCCTCTGCTAGAATGGCTTAGGAGATATTTGGTTAGCCAAAGGAGGGTATGGTTTTAGGTCATAGCTCCTGAGTGTGTGGTGGGGAGCTGAGTGGCTCTGTGAAGTCCAACTTATTTCCATGGTAACACCAAGACTCCACTTGCTCTATGCTGCACTGGGATTGGCTGGTGACAGAGGGTGGGGCACTACTAAACAAATGACACCAACAGCTGTTGCACTGTATACTTACACACCCCAAATAAAAATCCAGTATCTCTGACTAAACAACAAAAGTCACCAATTGTATTAGCTTTTGGTTGCAGGTCTCTTCCAGCATTCTGTATGGCCAAGTACCCACAATGCAGTTCTGCGTGCTGGAGTCAGCTGGCAGTTTATGGAAGGTGCTGGTACTGCTGTTTGAACAGGAACCAGAGTTCAGGTGGAGATTCTTGGTGTTAGGGAGGTTTGGGGTAAATTGCTATTTTCCAAATGAGAAACATGTGACATTTCAGTCACGAGTATACAAAAGTTCCAAAGAAACTGGTGCGGTTTAATATGGGCATGTCAATAGGTCACTGATAGATATGGTTCCAAATGTCACCTGGAAATTAATCTGCAAACCCACCCATTGGGTTGGGGTGTAGAACCAGGGAACACCATCCCGATTCCTTGAAAACACCCCTCTTTTTCAAGTAGCTGCTTGCATTTGAAGATAATCCCATCAGCAGTATCGTAGGACAACAGCCACCCCACCTCCCCAAAAAGAACATGCAACTGGGATTCGGGAAAGCTCCGAGTGTGAGACTCTTGCCTTCCTTTTTTATGTTTGAAAACATCAAGTAAAAAGGGAAACATGAGAAAAAGAAAAGATCTAGAACAATGCCTCTTGTCTCAGGAAATATTGTTATTCTTAATATTAGTGTTGGTTATAGTTCCCACAAATAGTTACTTTTAAAGATAATTATTATGTTATGCAGAATTATTGCACTTATTGCAAATTTAAGAATTCAAATACTTTAAAGCATCTCAATTTTACTTTCTAATAATATTAATGTTGATAGACATATTAGCCAGAGTTCTATGGAATCATCAATAATTTTAAAGAATATAAAAGTTTTCTGACGCTAAAATGGCAACCACCAGACTCAATAGAGATTTTAAATATTAAAAACTTAGACGAACCTTTTAACTGATAAATTTGCACTCATAACACACCACGTTCCATTTTGATGTATATTACATTGTAAGATGGCTACATGGATACAGCCACCCAGATGCTGTGGTTTTGTGTGGGAAAGAATTCTTACAATGTGCTGCTCTCAAGGGTAGAACTATTGTCATTGACTCTGGACACCAAGGGACACAACAGCCCTCGTGACCTTCCTCCTCTTATCTAACTGAAATTTCCTACTAGTCTGTTACTTTTGAAAGTTCTGTCCGTCTGAGCAGAGTGACTCCACAGAGATCATCGGAATTAGAGCCACGGCAAACTCTGCGACCTTGGCTGGGCACTTAGCCACACTCAGGCCAAGTTCCTGCATAAGGACAGAAATGCGAACAAGACAAGGCTGGCAACACTACCTACGTAGAGCTGTGAGGATGAATGGGACAATCCCCCCGAAGACACTGCCTGCCTGCAACGGATGGATGCTTTCTGGGGTCATGTTTTGAGAGCAACCCCCCTGCAGTCCACAGGAACAACTTTTGGAGACTTTCAGATATCTGTGTGAGTGTTTTGGAAAACATAGCCCCCAATTTTTCCACCATTGCTTCATGGAATGTAGGAAACATTGTAAGAAGTATTTTGTGTTTCTCTCTCTCTCTCTCTCTCTCTCTCTCTCTCTCTCTCTCTCTCTCTCTCTCTCTCTCTCTCTCTCTCTCTATCTTTGGTTTTTCGAGACAGGGTTTCTCTGTGGCTTTGGAGCCTGTCCTGGAACTAGCTCTGTAGACCAGGCTGGTCTCGAACTCACAGAGATCCACCTGCCTCTGCCTCCCGAGTGCTGGGATTAAAGGCGTGCACCACCATCGCCCATAGAAAGCTAGGTAAAAATTATTATTTCTTGTCTTTGGAAGACCCATCCTTCCTAGCATTGGCCATGACTAGACTAGTCTTATGTTTGGAACTCTTCTTGCCCTGAGTCCTTTTGGATGAATAAAGCCAGAGGAAAGAGGCTGTGCACGCCAGTGTGATGGTTTATGCTTCTGCGTAACTGAAGGGAAAGGGTTCACTGATGTCCCCGCCATGGCATTATTGGCAGGATTCTTAACCTTCAGAGCAAATTGAAGGTACATCCGTCTCTATTTCATGACTGGGAAAACTGAGCCTTAGAGAACTTTAACAATTGTAGAAAGATGGAGAGAGAAAAAAATAGCAAAAAGGTAAACCTTTTTTTTTTTTTTTTTTTTTTTTTTAGCAGAAGAGGAACAAATGATTTTTTTGGGTGCATGTGTGCCTGTGTGTGCTCCTGTGTATGTGTGTGTGTGCGCTCATGTGTATGTGCTTGTGTGTGCTCATGTGTATGTGTATGTGTGTGTGCTTGTGTGTGTTCATGTGTATGTGTGTGCTTGTGTGTGCTCCTGTGTATGTATGTGTGCGCTTGTGTGTGCTCATGTGTATGTGTGTGTGCTTGTGTGTGCTCATGTATATGTGTGTGCTCATGTGTACTCATGTGTATGTGTGTGTGTGCTTGTGTGTGCTCCTGAGTGTGTGTGCTCCTGTATATGTGTGCACTTGTATGTGCTCATGTGTATGTGTGTGTGCTCCTGTGTATGAGTGTGCTTGTGTGTGCTCATGTGTATGTGTGTGTGCTTGTGTGTGCTCATGTGTATGTGTGCTTGTGTGTGCTCATGTGTGTGTGTGTGTGTGCACTTGTGTGTGCTCCTGTGTATGTGTGAGCTGTGTGTGCTCATGTGTATGTGTGTGTGCTTGTGTGTATACAGAAGCATGTATGTAGAGGTCAGAGACTGACTTCAGATGTTTTTCTTAGTCATTCTCCATTCAGTTTTTTGAGTCAGGGCCTCTCATTGAACCAATGAGTCGTGGAAAGCTGAGCCTGTAAAATTCTAACCTGCTAGGAGGTGGCTATATGGAGAAAGGGGGTACAGATGCAATGACCACTTGAGTGAGCTACGATTGTATCTTCCAGTTTGGGCTTCATTTTCCCATATTATTACACCCTGTAAGAGTGCTCTAGAAGGGGTGCTAATGCCACTAATATTATGATGATCAGTGTACGTGTAACTTCAACTGCTTTCCCATCATCCATTTAAAGGGTAGTATGGTAGTTTGAATGTAATTAGCCCTTACAATCTCATAGAGTGTGCCACTATGAGGCCATATGGCTTTCTTGGAGAAAGTGTGTCACTGTTGGGGTGAGCTTTGAGGTTTCCTGTGCTCAGGATACCACTTAATGTCTCAGTTGGCTTCCTGTTGCCTGCAAGATGTAGGACTCCCAGCTATTCTTCCAGCACCAAGTCTGTCTGCATGCCACCATGTTCCATGCCACGATGATAATGGACTGAACCTCTAAAACTGTAAGCAAGCCACCTCAATTAAATGTTTTCCTTATAAGAGTTGTTGTGGTCAGTCGGGCAGTGGTGGTGCATGCTTTAATCCCAGCACTTGGGAGGCAGAGGCAGGTGGATCTTTGTGAGTTTGAGGCCAGTGTGAGTTTGGTCTACAAGAGCTAGTTCCAGGATAGGCTCCAAAGCTACAGAGAAACCCTGTCTCGAAAAACAAAAACAAAAACAAAAAAAAAGATTTGCTGTGGTCATGGAGTCTATTCACAGCAATAAAATTCTCATTTATGAAAATGAATTTGTTAAAGTAAGTGCTGAGCCATTAATGACTATATATATATATGTATATATGATTTTATTCACATGAGTATATGTATGTCTGTATACAACATGTATGCCCGATGCCTGTGGAGGTGAGACGAGAGTGTCGAATCCCCTGAAACTGGAGTTACAGGTGATTGTGAATCAACTTGTGGGTGCTGGGCAATAAACCTGGGCTCTCTGCAAGAGCAGCCAGTTCTCTTAACTACTGAGCCATCTTTCGAGCTCATAGGTGTAGCGCGATTAATAAAAACTCAGAGACAGATATATTGGGATTCAACCTGAAGGTCAGAAAAGCAAAACAGCCAACCACTGACCCTTACCGCTACCTCAGTCTGAAATGGTGATCTTGCCTCCAGGAATCTCAGAATGAGACTGTCTGAGAGCTGTCTCCTCCTGTCTTATAATCATCTCTAGGATTAAAGGGATTAAAGGCATACACCACTACTTGGTGCAGGACATTTCTGTGTTTTGTCAATTATGTTTTAGATAAATGCTAATTGGCCAGTAGCCCAGCAGGAAGTATAGGTGGGACAACCAGACAGGAAGTAGAGGCGAGGCAATGAGAACAGGAGAATTCTGGGAAGAAGGATGCTCTTTCCCCATAGTTCTGTCCAGACATGGAAGAAGGAAGATGTGACCTGCCCCGCAGAAAAAGGTACCAAGCCATGTGGCTAACATAGATAAGAATAATGGGTTAATATAAGTTATAAGAGCTAATACGAAGCCTGAGCTAATGAGTCAATCAGTTTACAATTTATGTAGACCTCTGTGTGATTTTCTTTTGGACATACTTGCTGTGGGACCTGGTGGGAGGACAGAAACCAAGCAGGCCTTATGTTACAACTACTGCTCAGTTTCTATGGCAAACTAGTATAGCTACTGGAATTAAAGGTGTGTGTTACCACTGCTTGGTCTGTAAGGCTGACCAGTGGGGTTGTTTTACTCTCTGATCTTCAGGCAAACTTTATTTACTAAAATGCAAATGAAATATCACTACACATAGATTAAGTTGTTGTTGTTATTATTATTTGATTTTTTTGAGACAGTTTTCTCTGTGTAGCCCTGGCTGTTCTGGAACTCTTTCTGTAGACCAGGCTGACCAAAACCTCACAGAGATCCACCTGCCTCTGCCTCCTGAGGGCTGGGATTAAAGGCATGCACCACCACTGCCTGGTGGCTAAATTAGGTTTTATAATCTGGTGATTAGTCACCCTATCAAGTGCAGAAATGTCATTATAGACCTCTGGATGGTCATAAATCATAACTCAATATTTCACACAAAGCTAGAAACTCCTTTTCACATTAAATGCAAGGTACAGAAATTTAAATATGCAGTTTAAACTGTTTAAGAACAAATGTTAATACATATCCTATTCATTTTCTTTTCTACATTAAAAATTTTTATTGACGCAAAAAGCCAAAACTACTAAGCTGCAAGAAGAGAGAAAATTTCAGAAGCATCATGGCTCGAGCACAGGTAGACTCTCTGGTGTGGATGCTTTTTAGCATTCAGACAATTAAAGAACTTTCTAAACATCTTGTGAAAATTAAACAAGACTCCTTCCCTGGCAAGCCTCTAAGGAGTCCAGAAAGAAACAGACCAAGTGTGAAGAACATGCGTTTTAGGGTTTCCATTGGTGTGATTAAACACCATGCTAGAAACAGTATGTGTGTGGGGGAAAAGTTTATCTCAATTTACACTTCCAGGCAACAGAGCATCACTGAGGGAGTCAGGGCAGGAAGTCACGGCAGGAGATGGCTGGTAGGAACAGAAGCAGGAACTCTGCTCACTGGCTTTCTTCTCACCACTTACTCAACCTCTTATAATACCACCTGCCTAGTGATGGCACTGCCCATGGTGGGTTGGCACTCCGGGAGCTACACCACTGAAGAAAATGTTTGTCCCTCCCTTAGCAAATATAAATTTGCTTAGGGAATAGTGGGTGCCTCATGAGATCCTCCGCACTTCATGATTTTTGTGGAATTTTTAGCTCGCAAATGTCTTTCTGTGAAAGTGTGAATCTAACTGGCGTTCCAGGGATGCATCCTGTTTCCAGACAGCAAATTTTGCTGTTACTATGAAATTTGTAACGAGCCATTTGGCGCCAGCTTTATGTTAACCCATTTAGTCAGCTTGAACGACTACATTAGCCGCTAACAATGAAACTTAATTCATATCAGGTGAGCAGGGCGCTGCATCTGGGATCTGTTAGGACTCCAAGTTCGTGAGTTTATTTCGACAGGGAAAGGAAAAGACATGTTAACCACAACTCTGATTCAGAATCCTGAATTCAGCCGCTCTGTGGCCACTTGGATCTGGTCCATGGATCAATTAGGACGCTTCTCCCTCCCACATCTTGCTCTCCCATTTTGAAATAAGTACAATGTGTTTTTCTTTTTTTCTTTTTTTTTTTTTTTTTTTTTTTTTTTGGTCACCAACATCTATGAAATCTGCCTGGGCGGTACCCAGACATTTTGGTTAGTCTTGCAAGTTGCACATGCACATTTTCCTTCAAATGCTGCATCTTCTTGTGAAGAATTACATGTAGGCCATTTGATTGTCAATAGTTAAGTCGTCCACTGGCTCTTCCCAGGCCTGGGAAGACACTAGCTATGCTCGCAATCCACCTGGAGTGTCTGGCTATGCACTTCTGGATTTGGACGAGCATGTTGGAATGTGAGTTCAAGCAGGAAAACTCACGAAAGCCAATTATTATCCCCAAAGTGTCAAGTATCCAATGATGCCAGGGATGGCGACAGTGCCGGCTCGAACGCTTTCCAGAAAGATTCTTGTTTTTCTTATCCAATGCGAAGGGCTGGAGCAGGACAAGATCCAGCATCCCTTGAAAAATTTCTTTCACCTCATGTGATATCTCCACTATAATTTCCTTATTCATGGGCAGACTGAGCAGATATTTCAGAAAGATGAACGTTTTTGCTTTATAAAGTATTTGTGTGTGTGTGTGTGTGTGTGTGTGTGTGTGTGTGTGCATGCACGTGCAGAAAGGGAATGGTGGATGGAAGTTGGTTCTCCTTCCACCATGTGGATCCTGGGATCCTTCAGGTCACTGGGTTTGCCCTAGGAAGCCTTTACCCACTGAGCTACCTTGCTGGTCCCAAGATGACCATTTTATGAGCTATAAGACACATTTAGACAGAAGGAGATGCCAACTTACACATGAAAACAGACTGAAAAGTCAATGACGAGGTTTACCTTCAAGGTCATCCCCTGTCCCTCATGTTTAATACATGAAGGCGTCACTGGGCTTCATGAAGGAGTACAAACACAAGCCAGACACAAATGCTGTCTTGTTTCTCACTATTGATACGATTTGGAAGACAGCATTTGTATATACATGTGGTGGAGAGAAAGTCGGTATGACAGCCGCAAATACAGCAAACTGTTAACTGACTTCGGGGTCTTTGTGTTATTCTTTTGGGGTCTTTGTGTTTGTCCTTTGAATTTTCAGCATGGTAGAGACTATCTTAAAATAAAAAGAGTGTTTGCTTTGAAAACAAGTAGCTCAACTACCCAAGGGCCTGCGGTGATGTCAGGTCCCATCCAACTGTGGGGACTCTGCCTGCTTCTCTTCGCCTCTCTACTGCCTCTGGCACCGTGCTGTGACTTTAGGTGGCTCTTGGCAAACGGGTAAATACAGAGTGCTTACTGTTTCTTTGAAGTCCCAATTTTTCAGGCTGTGTCTCTTCCAGTTAGCGTACACGGAGCACACTTGAGGGCATAAGCAGGAGATGAGTCGGCCACGAAGCACAGGCCTCAGCAGCCGGAAGCTTCCCTTGGGCCTGACCCCCTTCGCCGCTCTCACTTAACAGTCTGCCCTGGCTCTTAACCACAGGGAAGTTGAAAGCTGGGCTTTCTTCTTCTTCCTCTCCTTCCCTCCCCTTGCCCCTTCATGCTCAGGCGCAGTACGCACTCAGTGTTGGTTGGCTGCCGGAAGGGATGAGTCAAGATGGACGCAGACGCTCTCTTCGGTGCTCCTCGACTGGCTCCTTTTTCTTGTTTTCTCCCACGAAGGTGACTGTGACCTTCCAGGGCTGGGTTAACCCAGAGTACAGAATCTGACCAGTGTGACTCTTTCGGAAGTGGCTTTCTGCTCAGAGCTGTGATGAACAAACTATGTTTGGGAAATGACACACAGGCAGCGACACTCAGAGGAAAGATGATAAACCAGGGCACGGTCAGTGGGCAGCTGCATACTCGGCCTGTGTCATGAACCCTATATTATGTGCGTATGTTTTTAAAGATGTTTGAATAAAGGGGTAAAAGACCTTTAAGGAGATGGGGGTGCTCCTGTGCCCAGGAACCTCTCAGGTTTGATAACTCTCTCCAGCTGCCCAGGTCAAAGAATTATCATCAGCGCACACTATTGCCTGCTGCTGGCTCATATACCAATATTCAGATTTTTGTCTTCCTCCCCATTCTGAAGGTTATCTCTCTGGTTGCTCTGAAAATTAGCTGACAACCATTTCCCATGATGCTCCAAGGGCTGTCAAGCTGTCTGTCAAGCTGTCAGCTGACCAATCGTTCCCATGGTTCTTTTAGACTTCCGTGTGATAAATTGAAAGGCCCTGTTATCTGTCTGTTGTGAAGGGGAGCTGTCTGGGCTTTGATAAGATATCACTTCTCCCAGGTGAGAGGTGGCTGACAGCGTGCCCAAGCAAATCAACACCTCAGAACGGAGCCGGGACCAGAAGCCGGGGCCACAGTTTACAGACAGCGCAAGCTGCCTTCTCTTTGGATTTAAGTTTCAGACTCATCCTCCCATGGTTACCAGAAGTTATTTCTCTTCCTAGCTCACGAATAACAAATGCTACCCTTTTCACCACAAAGAGAGACTCTTAAGGCTGAAAACAGATCTTCTTGTGATGTTTGGCGCATGGCACACAGGCTGCCCACCTTTTGGCCAACAAACCCTGTTTCCCGATGTTGTACTCATCTGCTTCCCATAAGAAATACATGAAAATATGCACATTACTACCCAATAGATGAACCGTGAGATCTAGTATATAATGAAGTTAATTTCTTGGGTCTGGGTAGGTGTGATCAACGTGAGTTGGCTTAAGTTTGGCATATGTTAGCTTATACTTTTGTGTTGATTAGGAAAAAAATGAAGTTATGACATATATTCAAGGTTTGACTATTAAAAGTTTTCATTTCTTATTGTTGCCTGTATATAATGTGCATGTGGGGAGGTCAGAGGACAAGTCTGTGGGGTTGGTTTTCTCCTTCAGCCTTTGTAGAGACATGGGGATCAGACTCAGGTCACCAGGTTAGCATGACAAGCACCTTGTGAGCCAAAAAACCCCCTTGATTTTTAAAAATGGTTCTGAATTATACTAGTATAGTAAAAGTTGAATTTCTGCATATGGTGTGCCTATGGGAAGGAGAGCAGCCTCAGCAGATCAAGGCTGCATGAAGAACGGGGCTAGGAAACTCTATAGTCAGGGCAGGGCTTTGAGGAGAAGGTGATCTGAGGGAAATCTGCCTGGAAATGGGTCAATTTTGGGTACAAACACGACCGTGCATTTAGGATCCACATTCAGTGGGTAACAGGCCAAGCTCCCAAACCCTGACTTCACAAAGCGTTCTTTTGCCCTTAGGGCTTGATCCGGCTGCCATCCTCTGTCTCCTCCAGCTCGGATGCATCCTACCTGGCTGTCACGTAACGCAACCGAATGTGCCTCCGGCAATCACTAAGGGAGGCAGTCTGCTGTTGTTCCTTCTGTTTCTGAGCAGGATGAAGGTATGGCCTGGCCGCTGCTAACATCACCACCTTGTGTACAAACATGTTTTTGCACACTCTCTTGTCATTAGTGCCTGGGCTGTCTCGCAAAGTGACGGACAACAGGTAAGTAACTTTGTAATTTGGAGTCTGAAAAAGCAAGCAAGGCTTGGTTTTTCCCTTCTTGACAATTAGTTATGCATGCAATACTCCTCTGCAGTCAAATGAGCAAGATAGCCCCAAAGCCTCCGGACTGAGAATCTGTCAGACTAGGGGAGACGATGACTCGGGAGTTGAGAGAAAAAGATAGAGAGAGAGGGTTGGCAAGACGGCCGCACAGGTTGAGTCATTTGGTACCGAGCCTTCTACATTTGACACCCAGGACCCACATGGTGGAAGGACAGCACTGACTACCATTGCATGTGTGCCCCACCACCTGCAAATTAATAAATAAAATGCAATCAACTCTTTAAAAGATAAAGAAAAAGGATGAATCTCCCGTGGTGTCAGGCAAGCCCCTGACTCACAACTATGCTTACTGGGCCCTTCTAACTTGCAAATGGACTAATATTTGATGCAATTGTTTACTTAGATGTACAATTTTAATGTCTGTCCAGCGAGGGAAACTTTTTGAGGTTCTGAACACCAGCCTTTCCCCATAGGCATCTGGCATATCAGAGCACCCAGGCAAGTGAAATTCCCAGTCGTTCTTGGAGAGCATCTACGTTGATCACTGCATCACTTTTCCAAAGAGAGAATCCTTATCCCTTCCTGCCTTTGGCTAAGATCAAGTGGAAGACGTACCTGGTTGGCCAACGAGGGAGGAAGTGACTCTGGAGGAGAGACTGAGAATATCCGTGTAAGCCTCAGGGGATGCAAGTAAGTGTCCTGTGTTACTCTTCCTCTCAAAAACTTCCAATCATTTCTAGAAAAAAAAAATATGAATTAATTTTACATTAGGATTTTTCACAGGCTTTGTCCTTTGATAAGTGAACCCATATAACATTTTATTAGCGCATTGAGCTATGAAGACCAGTCGGGGATAAAAAAATGCTTCCCTTGGATCTGAGTTTGATCCCTAAAACCTGGACTTAAAAAGCTAGGCCTGGTGGTATGCACATGCCATCCTGTGCTGGGGAGGCAGACATGGATTTATCCCTAGAACTTCCTGGCCACCAGGCCTAGCCTAACGAGTGAGTTCCAGGCCAGTTATAGACCTGCTTCAACAGAAAGCGACAGTTCCTGAGGAAAGATGCCTGAGGTTGGTGTTGGCCTTCACACACAGATGCACACATATGCACACATGCATGCAGACATATGCATAGGTATATAAATAAACAAATAAATATTTATTTGCTCACTTAACAGCAAAATAATAACGGTTATAAGCTGTTGAAAATAGTGTCTTAGCTAGGGTTTCTATTGCTGTGATAAAACACAGTGACTAAAAGCAATTTGGGAAGGAAAAGGTTTATTTCATCTTATCTCTCGGAACAAGCTTCATCCCTGAGGGATGTCATGGCAGGAACTGACGGCAGGAACCTGGAGACAGGAGCTGATACAGAGGCCATGGAGGGGTGCTGTTTAGTGGCTTGCTCCTTGTGGCTTGCTCAACCTGCTTTCTTAGAGCACCCAGACCAAACTGCCCAGGGGTGGCCCCACTACAGTGGCCTAGACACTCCCCCATCAATCACT
Source organism: Arvicola amphibius (assembly GCF_903992535.2). Classification (NCBI taxonomy): domain Eukaryota; kingdom Metazoa; phylum Chordata; class Mammalia; order Rodentia; family Cricetidae; genus Arvicola; species Arvicola amphibius. Next base: position 42,981,766 of record NC_052057.2, on the reverse strand, counting down.
AATTAAGAAATCTTATGGGACATTTTCTTAATTGAGAGCCCCTCTTCCCAAATGATTCTAACTTGTATCAAATTGACCAGCAGACAATTAGTATCTTGTAGGTCTAGAGGTTTCATATTAAAGATAAAGTCTGGTTTTATGCTAAAATTCTTGCTTAGTGTTTTTCTTAAAGCAAAGGATAGCAACTCAAATTGTAACTGAATCTACCGATGTGTGTGTTTGCTTCTGTCTCTCCCTGAGAAACCCAGCCTAGTGAATTTGTGACATTGTCTAATGAAATTTTTGTCTAGTCTTGATTCCTCAGCATGATCTTCTATTACTAAATTGAAAAAAATCTTGTCTATAAGCATTCCATTCTGATGCATCTGCTCTTGTGTGATCTCAGAAACGAAGGAGGGTCAGGTCCATCTTGGCTGGGAGTCTGCCCGGGACTATCAGGAGCTATAGGATTTAAAAAATCTTTCAAAAATAGTAGTGAGCGCCATAGCATCTTTCTTTCTGAAATCAGTAAATGTGCATAAATTTATTATTCCTGGCATTATTTCATCCTATTTCCTAGATGTAGAGATGAGCTTCATTTCAGAAATAGAATCCAAATGAACAAATTACAAGATGCTGTGTTCTTTCATGAATCAGTCACATGACTAAAGTATTTACACACTGCTGTTATAAATTCATAGTCTTCCCCAGTTCCAAAGCCATGATTTCCTAACTATGCAGATGCCATTGTACCTTCTGACTTCAGTGTACTTATTGTTATGTGTAAAGGGCTGGATTTAGCCAGACTGAATTATACGTACCTGTATTCTCTTGATTTCTGTGGATTTGGGAGTGTCTTTATCCTGACAATTTTTCTGATAAGTCAACTAGGAAAATTCCAAAGGCTTGATTTCAGCCATTGTTATGGAAACTTCATGTCAAACCCTGCAATTCTGGCCTCTGACTAGTGACATGTGGGCTACTGGGAGCAGATGTATTTCCTTGAGACAGTTTCTGCCACCTTTCCCTGTGCTGTGGGATGCCTCATGGCTTCCAAGAGGGAACATGGTTTCCTTTAGGACTTGTGTGTGTGTGTGTATGTGTGTATGTGTGTCATGTCCTCAGAAGACAGAGAAAGGAACTGGATCCTCTGGCAGTTACAGGCAGTTGTATGCCATCTGATGTGGATGCTGGGAGCTGAACTTGGATGGATACTCTGCAAGAATAGCAAACAGTCTTTATTGTTTGTTTTGAGATAGGGTCTCACTATGTTCACCCTGGTTGTACTGGAATCCATTATTTAGACCAGGCTGACCTCAATCTCACAGAGACTGCCTGTCTCTGCTTTCCAAGTTCTTGGGTCAAAGGTGTGGGTCACCTTGCCTTGCTAAAAGCAAGCCCTCTTAACTCTGCAGCCATCTCGCCAGCCCACAAGGTTTCTTTTGTGTCAACAGCGATGGCAGGGCAAGGCATAGGAGATCACAGGGACCAGAGAGATGACAGAGGTGTTGGCCACTGAGCAGCTCAAGCTGGCTGATCTGCGGGTCAAAGTTAGACACCACTCTCTCTCTCCTCTGGTCAGCAGAGGCCTCCAGTGCATGGGAAGGTGATGGAGGAGTGTCTATGTGTTACTTTCATTATTAATAAAGATACTGCCTTGGCCCTTTAAGAGACAGAAAATTAGGTAGGCGGAGTAGACAGAACAGAATTGTGGGAAAAGGGGTAGCAGGCAGTGGGAAGACGCTTCAGGCAGTCGCCATAGTGAGTCTCCATGCTTCTCCTCTCCGAGATGGACGCAGGTTAAGATCTCTCCTGGTAAGCCACACCTCGTGGTGCTACACAGATTACTAAATATGGGTTAAAGGAAGATGTGAGAATTAGCCAATAAGAGGCTGAAACTATGGGCCAGGCAATGTTTTAAAAGAATACAGTTTCCGTGTAATTATTTTGGGCAAAGCTAGCCGGGTGGCAGGACACAGCCCGCCATTTCCCACTACAGGAAGGAGGCTGTTCACCAGGAGCCTGACCCAGTGGAGGTACCATCTACCGATCAAGGGCTCCAAGCTGGACAGCCGGCGGCCTGCTGCCGGGCTGTTAGTCCAACCCAGGAGGAACCTGATCCTTAAGCCTATACTCCCAACTGGGGATTGCAGAGTCATCCACCTACGATGACAGCAAAGACACACCTTTACATGTGCATGTGAGGAACCTGGGCTGGAAGGGATCGCAAAGAATACCAAGGTCAGTTTCCCAACGCTGTGGTTTAAGGAGGCTTCAGGCTTCTCCCCAGGAGCAATTTACTTGATGCTAAGCAATTGTTTCAGGTGTTTGATGTTTAAAAATGCAGAACACTCGCAGTCTTTGTAGTCTGCAAGCTGCCTAGTGGACACCACTCCCCTTCCTGTTTGTGACCACTCCCGTCAAGTGCTGTGGGCACGCTGAATAAAGCTATAGAGTCAACGTGAGCGCCGTTGCTATCTAAAATTCTGCCACAGACATGGAAGATCGCACTGAAATATTTTAATAAAAATAAGTTTTGAAGGCCTGGCAAGATGGTTCAGCGGTGAAGACCATGGGCTGTTCTTCCAGAGGACCTGGGGTATCCAGCATCCACGTGGCAGCTCACAACCTTCTGAAAGGCCAGTTCCAGGGAATCCAATGTTTCTTCAGCCACTGCATGCACATGGCACACATACATTCATGCAAGCAGAACACTCATACACATAAAATAATAAGTAAAAATAATGTTTGAGATTACAAACCTGCACTAGAATAACATGTATTTTTATCTCCCACCGGATGGCCGCGTATTCAATATGCTACAATGAATGACCTTGAATTATGATTTTTCTGCCTCTGCTCCCCAACTTGCAGGGATGACTTCGTCACCAGGCCCAGTTTTATGTAGTGCTGGGGACCAAACCCAGGCATCACGCATGCTGCAAGGCACTCCACCAACTGAGCCCTACCCCCAGCCCTGGAATATTCCGTTTTAAACTGGAAGTACATAGGAGGGTTAACAGATGTGGTATGGTGGGAATTGCTGGGCAATTTCTTACTCTGCCATAGATATCCAGACCGTTCAACATTACTACAGCACAAACCCCACAGCCAGCGTTCTCCTTGGCAAATGCCCGAGCTCACTTCTCTGCCGGAGATGTTAGGGAGAGGCCGCTTACATGAAGATGAGGTTGAGCACGCCAGTACCACTTACAAGAAAAGAAGAGATAGTGGTATTTCTCGTCAACTAACTTTATTTCCAAAAATCAAAATCATGAAGTCCTTTACACAGCAACTCTGGGACGTGAAAGAGGCCATCTAATTCTTCTGATGCATCAAGCCGGAGAAACTTTCTGTGGTTTCCTGCTTACAATTTCCTTTCTTATCCCCGCCATGTCCTATCTTCCCGCAGCTTGAATTACCCTCTTTTCCTCAGACTGGTAAGGCAGTGAAAAGATGTTTGTTCTGCTAATTAACTTTATTACCCTGATAACTCCCTGCAGCCTGTGAGGAAAACAATTACCAGGACCCCCCCTCCTATTTTTTTGCCAGTAGGGGTAAGAAAAAAGGGGGGGAAAAAGGACAAAAAAGACTATTAATTAGAATGGAGGCCCAGGTCCCTGCCACGTTCCCAGGCCCTCGAGCAGGATAGCATTACATTGTCAGTAGTAATTTAGCTCTCATCTGTCTGCGCTAATTATTGTCACATTCATCAAATTCATCAACAAAAGTGCTCTCAGAAGGATTGCATATTTGCTGTTAATACAGCATAAACTGGTGTTACCCATCACCACATTTGTGATTGTGAGAGGGCCACAACTTATTCATCCCTAATTAGAGCAAGCTGGGTAATTAATTATGCATTCCGCCTTATTACTTCTGAGTTCCCAGATATTGTTTGTCTAAAAAGGGGGAGAAAGCAGGAGAGAGGAGCTTGAAAAAAAATGCAAGGAAAAAAAAAAGGAAAAAAGGGGGAAAAAGGGTGATGTGTTTTGTCACATGTGCGTGCCATAATTCCCACCTGACAGAATAGCTGAATCGGCGCAAAATTGCGAGTTGTCAGCGGCAGAATAAACCGCAGCAATAGCTGATTAGCGATCAGCACCTGTGACAGGTGCTGTACGGGACTGTAAACTTGGTTTGATTAACAGTCACTGGACGAATAAATATTAGTGACAGTCACCGGAGAGCAAGTTTGCTTGTTTGCTTCCTGTTAACACATCACATGCGTTAAAGTTATTGATATTTCTGTCTGAGACACTGTATTTTTTTTTTTTTTAATCTGCCAACACTGGCGGGGAGTTCTAATGGATTGTGTTTATTTCTGTTCTGTTATTTTATTTCAAAGTCAAAATTGTATTTTGACAGGATGACCTATAGGGGCTTAAATCCACTAGGAATGGAAGAAAAAACAAAAAAAACAAAAAACAAAAAAACCAAGAACAACAACAAAAACAACTCAGATTCACATTTGGCTCGATGCTCACCTGCTAGCAATCTCTCTCTCTCTCTCTCTCTCTCTCTCTCTCTCTCTCTCTTTCTCTCTCTCTCTGTTTGTGTATACATGTATGTGTCTACATTCATTACACTCCCTTACACATATGTACAATAATAGCTAAAGAAGGTTCTGGCAAAAAACCAAAACAAAACAAAAGCCACAAGCACTAACTTAGAAGGTGCGCTAAGCCTAGTTTTTAAATGTTTATGTTTATTCTGAGAATATTGGTGGTGAGAGCCCAGAGTTGAAAGGACTGTTCTCTTTAGTTAGGTTTACAAAGCAAAGTCTTTGCCAGCCTGAGTGCTTTTGGGGAGTTGTCCAATGTGAGTAGGAGTGGTAGGGAATGGGAGGGGGTGGGGGGGAGATGGGGGGCGGCGGTAGACAACGACAACAACTTAACATGCAAGAGTGAGTGGAAGAAGCATGTTTTGTCTTAAAATCTTGTGTGTGTGTATGCATATGCAAGAGAGAGAGGGGGGAGAGACAGACAGACAGACAGACAGACAGACAGAGAGACACAGAAAGAGAGAGAGAAATCAGGGTCTCATATAGCCCAGGCCAGAGAGAGGGGGGGAGGGAGGGGGAGGGAGGGAGAGAAGGGGAGGGAGGGGGAGGGAGGAAGAAAGGGAGAGGGAGGGAGAGAGGGAGAGGGAGGGGGGAGTGAGGGGGAGGGAGGGAAGGAGGGAGGGGGGAGGGAGGGGGAGGGAAGGGGAGGGAGGGAGGGAGAGAGAGAGAGAGAAATCAGGGTCTCTCATGTACTCAGGCTGGCCTCAAATTCCCTGTGTAGCAAGGGGTGACCTGGACCTCTTGTTCCTCCTTCCTTCTGGGTGCTGGGTGCAGATGCACGCGGTTTCTGTGGTGTGGGATAGAACCTAGATCTCTGTGTAAGGTGATGAACTTGGACCTGCCCCTGGCCTTTTTGTTTAGATTATAATAATAATAGAAGACACTGCCTTCACTTTGCAGATTTGTAATATGTCTTGAGAGGTTAAGTTTGGGATCTTGAAGACCAGATTTCAAACCTCAGTGTGAGCCTAGCTACGGTGTTAAATCTGCCAGAATGTTTTGCTTTCTTGTGAGTTTGTGGGGACACTGTCAGCATACACCACATGGAAACGAGACAGTGGGTATCCAGCACCCTAATGGCGCCTGCCACAGGCAGTGCCAAGTAACAACTTAATCATGTGCACACAACATTCATGTTGCCTCGAGTTTCTGTTTCACACGGGGAATTACTTTAACACCAAACAATTGCCCCTTTTCCTCCTCAGAATAAACCAGTGACCAAAATTAAAACAACATTATGTCCATTTATCCCAGAGTGAAAAATCAAGATAAGAGACATCCCAGTAGTGACACCCCAAGGAGTCAGTGGGAGCCACTGAGAGAGGCTTCTGGAGGCACAAAGCCGATCCTGTGGGGCGGAAGCTGGAGAGGACCTTGTGCCCTTTCACCAGTCTCCTGAAGAGAAGTTCTGGGTGATAGTAGAGACTCCTGAGAGAGGCATTTAGTGCCATCACATGTTTTGTTGGAACTGAGATAACTACCAAATATCAACAGCAAACACAGTGGTAGCAAGGCAAGCTCACCCTGTCCATTTAATATAGCATAGGTTCTATGTAGTGTGAGCAGCGGGCTGCTTCCCGCCGACCAGCTCTCGGCTGCCTGGTTAGCTTATGCCCCAAAATAATTACACAGAAACTGTATTCTTTTAAACACTGCCTGGCCCATTAGTTCCAGCCTCTTATTGTCTAATTCTCACATCTTGATTAACCCATTTCTAATAATCTGTGTAGCACCACGAAGTGGTGTCTTACCGGGAAAGATTCAGCACGTCTGACCTGGTGGCTGGCTTCACCGCATCTCTCTCAGAGGAGAGGCGTGGCATCTGACTGAGCCATCTGCCTCACTTCCTTCTTCCTGTTCTGTCTACTCCACCCACCTAAATCCTGCCCTATCAAAAAGCCAAGGCAGTTTCTTTATTAACCAATGAGAGTCCTCAATCAGTTCTATAAGAAAGCAAGCCAAGCAAGGCTGCAAGCAGCACCCCTTCATGGCCTCTGCATAGTGCCTGCCTCCAGGTTCCTGCCCTGTCTGAGTTCCTGTCCTGACTTCCTCCAATAATGAAGAGTGACGTGGAAGTGTGAGCCAAACGAACCCTTTTCTTCCATTTGGTCATGGTGCTTCGTCATAGCAGCAATAGAAACCCCAAGATAATGTGCCTGCTGGATCACCTTCAGTTCATAATATCTAACTCACAGGCATATACTGCACGTTCATAGTTCATAGCTGATGGCCATCTGGTTGGTTCCTGCATTGCCTGTGCCTGCTGAGTTGTTATATCAAAACCAGCAAGTCCAACAAAACCACGAATATTTACTATGCAGTCCTTCTTAGAAAATGTTCGTTTCTACTGAAGAACAGTGTTGTTCAAGGTTTGGGACCACCCGAGACAAGCAAACAAATCCCACAGAATCTTCTTGACCCACTTTCAGAATCAGTGTGTTGTTATTCTGCATTCCCCACAGGCTGCCTCAGGACCACTGTGGTGGATCGGAGCTTTGAACCACAATTCTCTCCATTGGAGGCTCGGATCTGCCTGGTAAAGGGGAGGTCTTTCAGGATGGATGTGCTTCAACTACGCACATGAGACTGAGCAGGAGCTTAGAGCCCCAAGTGCGCGATTCCTGTCCACAGGGCGCTGGGAGGCTGCGTGTGCACAGCTTATTTCTAATAGTGGGAAGAGATGAGACCACTGGATACTTAGACTGCTCAGAGACCTCAAGCTGATACTGGTGTATTGGCTTGCCCCACTAGCATTCAACTGCGATATTGTAAAAACATTGATAATCATTTATAGTGGTGTGTGTGTATGTGTGTATGCACATGCATGTGTGTGTATGCACATGCACGTGTGTGTATGCACATGCACGTGTGTATGCACTTGCATGTGTGTGTGTATGCACATGCATGTGTGTGTATGCACTTGCATGTGTGTGGTGTACTTGACCATAAAGACATATGTGGAGGCTAGGAACTGACAATAAGATGTCTTTCTCAATCAGTCTCCTTTGTTTCTCTCTCTCTCTCTCTCTCTCTCTCTCTCTCTCTCTCTCTTCCTTTCCTTCTCTCTGTCAAGCCAGGTCTCTTTCTGTCATTGAACTATACCATTTTAGCTAGATGTAGTGATGTCCCTCACCCCAGGGCCTAACCTTCTCCACTCTTTCCTCATGTCCCCATTGCTGAGGTTACAGACACATGCTACAGTGCCTGGCTTTGTTGTGGGCTGAGGATCCAGATCTTAAGTTCTGCTTATACAACCAGTACTTTTCCTGACTCCCAGCCCCTACCGTATGCTTTAAAAACAATTAAAGAGCCAACCAGGAAGCCTCTGGACATAAAAAGTGACGAATGTTTAAAGAGAAAATGTTAATTACCCAGGCTCATCATCATGAATTACAGTATATATGGGCTTATCACACTGTGCCCTACAAATAGGTATGGTTATTATGGGCCAATTAAGGTAAATAACAAAATAAATGCAAACAAATGTGAGATCAAATGATTCAGTGAAAAGCTGCATCCAGGTTCATTCTTATCAGTCTTGGTAAGCTGCAAACAGAACGGCCAGCATGACAAGGGGCGGGTGTGTGTTACATTATAGACCCCTGGAAACAGTTTCAGGGGAGACTTGGGCTGGTCAGGAGACCTTGTGGTTGTCACAGGAAGGTCAGGGAGGGGCAGGTACGCTCGCTGGCTTCATGTCGGCTAGTGGGGGTAGGTTCAGTGGGCTCCAGGGCCCAGGGACTGCTTTTAACTGTATGAAGTAGAGCCTAGGCTCTGGCGCATGTCCAGGATGTAAAAATCTGGTCGAGGGGGGGAGTTTGGAATCATGAACTTGGACTGTTTGGTTTGCATGTGAGATTCATATTCTCCTGGGTGAGCTGTTTGCTGTCCCCAGGAATCAGTACTGGGAGCAAAAGTCCCTGCAGAGCCCGCGGAGCCCTGGGTGTCAAAGCACGAGACAAACAGTGAGTCGCTCTGTCTCCTAGGCAGTCATGGAAAGGCACTGCCTATGTGCCCCTTCCATCACCTGTGCCCTGGGCTGCTACGCTTGACTGGCCTCCCTTCAGATTTCTGCTCTGCCTCGGCTCTGCTCCTTCTTTTATTGATCAGGTTTTCGTTAAAGAGACAGAAGCTTGCTGGGCTGTCCAGGCTGTAACCGCGTGCTTGGCCTGCTCCAGTCTTCTGAGTATCTGTGGTTATGGGTGTCTGCTGCTCCTTTTCACACCTCGTCACACAGTGAACTTGGCCTTGGGGCAGCACCCATCACTGTGATGCGCCGATACCACACCGTGGGTAACACGGCTTGCCTGCATGGGTCCTTCCAACTTGGTAATAACTCCAAAGCTAGGAGAAGCAGGTACTGAGAGGAGAGGGCTGGCCTAGTAACCTAATAGTGTGACTGTGTCACCGTTACCAAACTAGCTTCCTTGTCAATAAAATGCAGACGGGGAAGTTTGGAGTTATAGTTCCCAAATCCCCATGGGCCCTTCTGACTTTGAAATAGTGACTGGACGGGAACGCTTTTATTGGTCAAAAATGAACATGGCTCACTTTCTAATGTCACATTTTAGGAGAGTGTAAAGGCTTTAGTCTTATTTTTGATGCTTGCTTATAACTCTTTTATTAATTTTCTTCACTAAAAACAAAATCAGAGGCCTGGGAAAATGGCTCAGTTTGTAAAGTGGGCCTGAGTTTGGATCCCCAGCACCCACATGAAAAGCCTGGGCATGAAGAAGCATAGGAAAGAGGCCTACATGCCCACTGAACCCTCCCACAACCTCCATTGAGTTCTCAAAGGTCCAACCCATTGCCACCCGTTCCTGCCTGCCCACTGCTGCCCTGTCCCTTCCCCCACCTTGAGCAGATATCCCTGCTCAGATGCAGGCCATGCCAGTCAGAACAAATCACACCAGCCGGAAGAACACATAGGTAAATTCAGGCAAAGACTCCTTGCTGGACCAAAGGCCATGCAAGCCACCAGAAGTCCAGCCCTCAACGCAGATGGAGACTCCCTACCGATCACACCATCTGCCAGAAAGCCAGGCCATAAAGACCAGAAGGCAGAAAAGGAAACAGAAACAGAGGAATTAAACACTCTTCCAACAAAGACAAACCTAGAAACTGGCACCTAGACCTATAATTACCCCAAACCCAGATGCCTAGATACCAGTGTAAAAACACAGTCAACAAAGGCCAGCGAAATAGGACACCACCAGGGCACAGCTACCCTACCACAGCAACACCTGAATATTCCAACACAGCTGAAGCACAAGAAAATGACCTTAAAGCCAACTTTATGAAGATGATATAAGTCCTTAAAAAGGAAATGAACATATCCCTTAAAGAAAGCCCTTAAAAAAAACACAAACGGGGCTGGAGAGATGGCTCGGAGGTTAAGAGCACTGGCTGCTCTTCCAGAGGACCTGAGTTCAATTCCCAGCAACCACATGGTGGTCCACAGCCATCCTTTCGAGATGTGGCGACCTCTTCTGGCCTGCAGGCATAACAGTAGGCAGAAAAATATATACATAATAAATAAATAAATACGTCTATTTAAAAAAAAAGAAAACACAAACAAACAATTGAAGAAAATGAATGAGATTGTTCAAGATCTGAAAAAAGGAAAGTAGAAGCAATAATGAAAACACACTGAGGAAATTCTGGAAATGGAAAATCTAGGTAGTTGAGCAGGAACTACAGATGCATCACCAAAGGAAAGCAGGAAATGGAAGAGAGAACCTCAAGCGTTGGTCATGCAACAGAAAAATAGAGACATTTGTCAAAGAAAATGCTAAATCTAAAAAATTCCTGACATAAAACATCCAGGGAATCTGTGACACTATGAAAGGACCAAACCTAAGAATAATAAGAATGGAAGAAGAAAAAGAATTCCAGCTAAAATGCCCAGAAAACATCTTTAACAAAATCATAGATGAAAATTTCCGTAGCTTAAAGAAGGTACAAGAAGCTTACAGAACACCAATAGATTGGATCAGAAAAGAAAGCTCCCTTACCATATAAGAATCAAAACACTAAACACTAAACATACAACAGAGAAAAAATATTAAAAACTGAAAAGGAAAAAGACCAAGTAACATATAAAGGCAGACCTATGAGAATTACACTTGACTCTTAGTCTAAAAACCAGAAGGGCCTGGATACATGTGCTGAAGAGTCTAAAAGACAACAGACTACAATACCCAGCAAAACTTTCAATTGCCAAAGGTATTTCATGAAAAAGTCAAATTTAAATGGTATCCATCCAAAAATCCAGCCCCACAGAAGGTACTAGAAGGAAAACTCCAACCCAAGGAGGTTAAATATACCCATGAAAATAAAGGAAATAAATAATCTCACACCAGCAAAATCAAAAGAAGGAATACACACACACACACAACCACTACCACCACCACCAACAAAGTAACAGGAATTTACAATCATTTGTCATTAATATCTCCCAATATTAATGAACTAAATTCTCCAATAAAAAGTCTTAGGCTAACAAAAGAGACTTCAAAACAAATTTAATCAAAAGGGATGGGGAAAGACACTTCATACTCATCAAAGGAAAAATCTACCAAGAGGATATTTTAATTTTTAATATCTATGCTCCAAACACAAGGGCACTCATATTTGTAAAAGAAACATTACTAAAGCTTAACTTACACATTGAACCTCACACATTAACAGTGAGAGACTTCAATACCCTACTCTCACCAATGGGCAGGCCATTGAGACAAAAACTAAACAGAGAAAGAATGGAGTTAACAGATGTTGTGACGCAAATGGACCTAACAGTCATCTACAGAGCATTTCATCCAAACACAAAGAGTATACCTTCTCAGCATCTCATAGAACTTTCCCTAAAATTGGCCACATACTAGGTCACAAAGGAAGTCTCAATAAATACAATAAAATTGAAATAACCCCCATATCTTATGAGACCACCACAGATTAACGCTGGATTTCAACAACAATAGAAACAACAGGAAGCCTGCAAACTCATGGAAACTGAACAACTCTCTACTGAATGACTGCTGAGTCAAGGCAGAAATAAAGAAATTAAAAACTTTTTAGAATTCAAAGACAATGAATCCATAACATACCCAAACTTATGGATACAATGAAAGATATCCCAAGAGGAAAGTTTATAGCACTAAGTGCCTACATAAAGAAATTGGAGAGATCTCAGACTAACAACAGCACACCTGAATGCTTTAGAACAAAAAGAAGTAAACACACCAAGAAAAGTAGAGGGCACAAAATACTCAACCTGAGGCCTAAAACGAAAGAACAATACAAAGAATCAATGAAACAAAGAGTTGGTTCTTTGAGAAAATCAACAAGATAGACAAACTCTTATCCAAACTAACTGAATGACAGAAAAGGAATATCTAAATTAATAAAATGGGGGACATAACTCAGACAACAAGGAAATCCAAAGAATCATTAGGTCATACTTTAAAAACTTGTATGATGTGGAATTCCCCTCTGTATGCTGTGAATACCATTGGTGAATAAAGAAACTTTCTTGGCCTGTTGATAGGGCAGAAATTAGATAGTCAGGGAAAGCTAAACTGAATGCTGGGAAAAGGAGGCAGAGTCAGAGAGAAGCCATGGAGCCTCCGCCAGAGTCAGACACACTGAAACCTTGCTGGTAGGCCATGAGCTTTGTGGTAAAATATAAAATAATGGAGATGGGTTAATTCTAGATGTAAGAGCTAGCTAGCGGCTAGCAATATGCTTAAGTAATTGGCCAAGCAATGATTTAATTAATATAGTTTCTGTGTAATTATTTCGGGAGTCTGAGTAGCCAGGAAACAAACAAGCGGCCTTCCTTACGACACTTGTACTCCACAAAATTGGACAATCTAAAAGAAACGGGCAACTTTTTTGATAGATATCACTTATCAAAGTTAAACCAAGACCAGACAAACAACTTAAAAAATCTATAATGCATAAGAAAATAGAAGCAGTTATTAAAAATCTCCCAACAACAAAAAAAGTCCAGGACCAGATGGTTTTAGTACAGAAATCTACCA